>NW_025766580.1:0-32505 GCF_003918875.1 Haliotis rubra
TGTACTTATCCCATGGTAAGATGGCGGGCCATGAATTACCCTATGTCACAGTGCAGACGGCAAGGTCTCATACTGTTTAACTACCGAGATAAGGTGTATGGTATTCCAAATACACACTTCACTGACGTAATTGCTCGGTGAGTAGAGGTCAGTAAGCATGTGTGTCGATGTTTCTCTGCAATATAACGATAGACTCCACATTGTATGTCGAGTAGTCTCCCCTAGACTCGCGTTTTCATGCCTTAGTGATGACTAAGTGAAATACATCTAGTCCCATAAAGTAGAACAAAAGCTTGAAGTAAGGTTCAATAATTTATTCTGTACATACAAGGAATCAGCGAACCGCATGCGGATCCAGTCCCATAAGTTATCTGCGTTGATGGGCTGACGACAACTGCTGAGCCAGAACCAAGGGGCTGAATTGGTGTAAACATCGGTGACAGATATGTCTTGGAGGTAGTGTGGCGAAAAAACGTGTCAGACTACCAAAAGCATCCTTCCATAATCGTTGTAAGGGAGCAGTTACTATGTAACGCCATAGTGGAGACTAATGCCCTAGTCTCGTAAGGATTTGATGCAGCCGGCGGTTATAATTCGGCGAACCTGAAAGCCTGCAGGATGGTTGATCGCATCCAAAAGGATAAGGTGGTACGGGATACTTCGGCCCTGGATGCAGTAGATAGAGGGTTGAACAGCTGTTTCCTTAATCTGCGTCGGTCCTGTGATGCAGCTAAGCAGATTCTAATCGCTCTGACTGGACAGAGCGCCAAATCTTCAGTGTTGTTATGATCCAATATAGTGGACAGTGGTGGGATGGTAAACATACGATCCGGCTGTCCAAGAAACTGGTTTTTAGCGACGAAATCCCATCAGAGTCCGAGAAAAACCCTGCCCTGCTTGAATGTCACCCGAGAAACATCCACTGCATGGAGTTCTGATAACCAGGAAGAAGGTCTTGAATGATATGCGTTCAAAGTCTTTATCTTGTAAAGGCTCATACTCGTCTGAGACCAGATGACGTAAAACAACTGATAGATCCCACGCTGGAGGTCCGGAACTTCGAGATTGGTCAGCGAGAGTCTGAAAGATTTCAATTTCTTAGTTGAATGAAGATGTTGTAAAAACACCGCAACAACCTGAGCAGAGGCAGAAGTAGGTAAAGAAATGCCTCTATTCATACAAAATGCTGCAAATCTTTTCCATTTATCATCATGCAATGAGTGAGTAGAAGTGCGTTGAGCCATCGTAATAGACGAAGCTTCTCTCTGCGAATATCCCTTACCGAAGAGAGATTTCTGAAGATGGACCATACATGAAGATTTAGGGTTTTTGATGATGTGTGGTGCTGCTCTGTGTGAGGATGAAGTAACAGGTCATTTCGATTGGGTGGATGGGATGGATTTGGTAGGGCACGACCAAAATCAGTGTTATCTGTTTGGTTGTCAGTACCTTCTGTAACACTCTGGGTAGAAGAGCTGCTGGAGAGAAGGCATAGGCGTTCAGACCTTCCCATGAGATTGCTAGTGCATCCTGATCCCAAAGCGGGTCGTCGAATGGGAGATCTGAACTTGGAAAGTTGATGGTTGAATCTCATTGGGAATAAGTCCACCTGTGGTCTGGTTATAACGGGCAACACATCGTCTGGAATATTGATTGGAGCAACATCCATTATGTGGGGATGGTTGACTGGACCGTGATAGATGCGTCTGCAATGACATTCTTGAACCCCAAGTGTGTCTTGCCAAATGTATGCTTTTCAAAGCGAACCGTAGATATCTCGCGATGATTGGGATAAATCGGCACATGTAGGTAGGCGTCTTGGAGATCTAAACTGATGAGATAGTCCCCCTTCTTCAGGATAGTCTGGAGCAAATTGATTGAAACCATCCTGAAGTGGGGCGGAAGTTGAAGGTATATATCGAAAATGAGTCGCAGTTTGTCTGAGTCTTGTCTGGGACAAGGAATATTGGAGAATAAAAGCCCGGAGTCATGGGTGCTGGACCCGCTGACTGGATTGCTAATTTCTCTAGCAACGTACCTATCGTGTAGTCGCGCGAGCTGTTAGCTGGCTGGTTGAATAGGTTCGGAGTAGCGGGCTGGTTGTGAGAGGCGGTGTACCGATTAGTGGTAGTCTGTATCCTGTCGCTAGCATATTAATGACAAACGGATCGCTCAATATTTCCCAGTTGGGTGCGAATAGTCCCAGTCTTCAACCTACAGGGGTATATACAATCGGCACGACTGGAGGCAGAAGGTCCCAGTCGTGCGATGATGTCCTTGAGTTGTCCCAAGCCGGCTCCAGTCCTGGAAGCGGTCCTAGGGGACGACGGGATGAGGTTCCCGAATGACTTTGGCGAAAAGCCTCCCTCAAGTCCGGGTTAAATGGTGTGTCTTACGTTTGACGAAGAGCTTTCCTGCAACTGGGTTTTCTGAAGTTGCATAAGATCCACGAAACTTGAAACTGTTTTTCTCTGTCCACTTCAAAAGATACCTCGTGGATCTGTCTTGGCGGACCATGGTTGTCTAAAAGTTCAACCTTGTATCTATCCTCCCATGAAGAATGATTCAACACACCTCTACGTCTCATGGCTAGCACATAGCCTAGAAAATGAGATATCTGGTCGAAAACAGTAGACAACTGTTCAATAATCCGGTTTGTCACACCTCTGATGTAAGCATCCTGGTTAGATACTGCAGTGCCAGTGCATGTAGTAATGTCTCATTCACTGCATCAACAGATGATAAAATACAGTTCAATGCTGGAAGGGTTCGTCGAATGGACGTTTCGATGTGCGCTAGTTCTCTATCTTCAACCAGGAACGGAGAATTATTCATCTTCAGGCATAGTGTATTAATATCTTCATCCATTGTAGGGGCCATGGCAAGACGCGTAAGTCCATGTACATGCGCCGCACTGGTTGGGTATCTTGGTGCAGAGAACCCATCTCGAACGAGCTTAAGATTAATGATGGCCAAATCTAATGATCCTGTCATGCGAGTGATACAGTCTCTTGGTTGTAAAGTAATGGATGACATATCCTGTCCTTTCATGCAGTACGATGAAATACTATCTTCTGCTGAAGTGCTTCTTGGTACTTTCAAATTCTCCACAATCCAAACTAAAACCTGGCCTGCTTCGGCGATATCAAAACTCCCATCAGATCAGATATTTTAAGCCTGAATAATTGGGACAAAGTCTTGTGTCAGCGTATTGGAGTAATAGTCAGTACAGCAGCTGTAGGTACTGGTATCTGGATAGACATCGTAGGGTACAGTAGGTACCGTAGTCAGCCGGCGGCTGCTGCATAGTCCATAAGGTAGTAGTGAATGCTCGCAACATCATCTCAAAAGTGGGTTGTTGATAGGAGATGACATTCCCGTAGTTTCAATGATGACATAGGCAAAGTATGTTGCTGAAGTGATATCTCACTATGACTACACAAATCCATATTCCTAGGCTGAGATACACATATTGGCGAGATTGCCATCCACGATTCCAACCTGCAATCTGAGGTGCTCTCAGTCTCATAACTACTGGAAGCTCGGCCGTACGTGATTAGCGTCACATGAGCCGTTCGCGATGGCGATGAATTCAACGAATGGTGATGGCTCGAATCTGAGCGAATAGACATTCGATGACCCTCCATAGATGAAACTCCACTTCGAATGCCACCTCGATGATGAGGAATGGTGAGAACTCCTGCCTGATGGTAGATCACGATCTCTCGATGAATGATGGCTAGTCGATTGTCGATGTCCGACCCGCGAAGTAACTGGAGGTTCGGTGGCACTACGAAACCACTGAAGCGATAGATGGTACAGGTGGTGAAAGATTCAATGCATCAATCGGGTACTGTCGGTATAATATGACATAGATCACCTGATAGGTAGGTTAAGAGTACACCCATGTTGTAGGTAATCCGATACAATGTCGAACAAAGGTCCTGTTTGGTTTGTCTTATCTATGACCAGAGACTCGAAGATAAAGATGACCGATCGCGACAAATCCATCTTCATTTCCCAATAAAAGGCGAAGATTCTCTGGTAAATAGGAGTCTGAAGAAGTCTTCAGAAAATCATCCCTAGGTTAAGACGATGGTGTGTGGGATCTCCTTTTTGCTACTTTCTTGGGAAGATCTACTTTAGACTTTTTGGAAGAAGATGGGCCATTCTCTCCTGATGTCTTCCGATAGTCTCTGTCCGCATGCCGGCGGGACCCAACTTTCTTATATTTAGCGAAAGCTTCCTCAGTCAAAGGTTTACAGTAGGAACAACGATTATCCCAAGAACAAAAACCCACACAATCCACACATGATGTATGGGGATCAGCAACAACGAAGATAGTTCTACATTTATTACAAAGTTTCCTCTTTCTAGAGGAAGATGTTTCTTTCTTTCCCATATTCTCATTTGGAATTTTTTTCATTCACAAAATAAGTATCTGCACTGATCGTGACAAGAGGGAGAAATGATCCCTAAGGAATGGTCATGTGAGAAGGTAGTGGAGCGTGACGCATGCCTCTAGCGAGAGACAGTGAGATGTCCAGGAAGGAGGACAACATTGGACCGGAGGCTGAGATAAGTTCACATGTTTTTGTTTCCACTCATTACATCCGAATTAAAGAGAGAGTACAATATGTGAGATCGGATAAGTTTAAAAATATGACAAATTTTAACTTGATAACTCATTTCATCTCTAAATACAGATAAGAATCTACATACCAAAGACTGTCCTTTAGTGCTAAACCTTGCAGCAGATCTTGGAAACAGCCTGTCTGTGTTGTCTGATGAAATTGTCTCCCTTGACCACACACTGGGGCCCAGAAGCCTGATGAGCCTGCTGTAGAGTGTGTTGAATACATACACTTTGGTATGCAACTGTGAACAGCCAGCTGTAGGTTTCTGGGTAATGCTGAAACACTGTTTGACAGAGCGGTCAAGCTGGTCAGTGGAGCATCATCCTTACTGAGATGTACTTTCACCAGCTTCTGATGCGGTTCAGCGACAAACTCCTGAGTACTGGGATATGTGTTCTGTGGACTGCTGAAGACATTACTGTGATAGACAAACAACAGAATACACCATGGCATTTTGATAGCGGTTAAATGTAACATATGTTATATCTGGAATTACACTTTCTTACTACATACAAAGTACCTTTTAGGCCAAAATCCCATCGAATTCAGGGTAAGACACCAAATCACCAGCACACAAAGTCAGTAATCTAACCCACTCTAACATCAAGGTTTCTAACCCCAAATGTACCAGAAATTGTACTTTACTAAGAAAGTGCAATCCTGAAGTGAAAAAAGGTTGAAAAAAGGAAAGAAAGTGTAATCCTAAATATAACATGTCACAAAGGAAATTCAAACCCATGATAATTATCATGATACATATGCACTAATCATAACTATTCCATTGGTGAAACTAAAAAGTATCTACAACTGTTCAATGCTATATTGCACAAGCATGGCTATTGTAATGTGTGAGTGAGTTTAGTTTTCGCCACTTTAGCAATATTCCAGCTATATCACGGCAGGGGACACCAGAAATGGGCTTTACACATTGTACCCATTTAGGGAATCGAACCGGGTCTTGCGCGTGGACGGCCGAATGCTTTAACCACTAGGCTACACCACCACCCCAGTAATATGTGAGAGTCATTTAACCTTTAGCATGTTAGTGAGTGAGTGTGGTTTTACGCGCCGCTTTAGCTATATTCCAGCAAAACACGGTAGGGGGTACACCCAGAAAAGGCTTCACACATTGTACCCATTTTGGGGAATCGAGACCTGGGTCCTCAGCGAGACGACGGCGATAGCACTAGGCTACTCCACCGCCCCCTTTAGCATGTTAAGCATACAGACAAGAACATATTAAATGGTGAAGTCGCGTTATGAGCATGTACACAAAGATACAGTATGAGTGATACAAGTGAGTGAGAGCGTTTAGTTTTACGCCGCACTCAGCAATATTCCAGCTATATGACGGCGGTCTGTAAATAATCGAGTCTCAACCAGACAATCCAATGATCAACAGCATGAGCATGAGTGATACAGATATTATGAATAAATACTATAGGGACACCAATGGGAAACAAAACATGTAATTTTGGCAAAGAAAATGTAATTACTAGTATGAAGGCTAACAGTAATACTTGAACATTTGTTCATATGTTTTAAAACAGACTTGAAAGGTCATTTAAGATAAACAACAACAATAACACAAAGTACACATACTTATTAAAATGCTTCTGGTTCCCTACACTGCTTCCCCATTATTAAAGTGAATGGATCAGTGTGCTCTCAAAGTAATTATCAGCTCCATGAGGAGAGTACAAATGCAAATAGAGATGTAGTTTCCCTCCTAATCTCCTGCAGTGCTACTCGTTACACTCAACAAAGTTACCTTTTCTTGGATTCTGACACAGGCTCCAACTTTAAGTTAACACTCTCAGTCCTGTCTTCTGGAACATCAAACAAAGCATTTGTATTAAGCCCATTACGTGGTAATGAGTAAAATGTTACTAGTTAGATTGTTACAACATTACAGCATTGTATCATGATACAAGCCTCAAGCTACAATACATCGGCACAAACTCCTGTATTACAATACATATGATTCATTACATTACAAGCTATACTGAAGTAAGAAAATGTTTATAAAGATTTTCTAGCATTTGCCTGAATGGCTATAAAAAGCAGAATCTCTTGATTGCCCTCATACTTATGTTTCTCCCCACAATATCTCATTTTCATTGTCTGAAATTTAATAACAAATGATTCAGGTTTTGTGATTCACCTACAAATAGGAAAGATTATGAACTTATGAAATAAAAAGTACTGTATTAAGATACAAATTGCATCACACTCCATATTACTGGGGTATGTATCGGATTGCGATGTCAATGTAAGTTACACCCTAAATATTACAATTTCCGTTAGAAGCACCACTTGAATAAACATGTAACTTTGTGTATTGGGTTTTAATTTTTAAGTTCATTTCATTCAAATGGTTTATGTAAGATTGATAATATTTCTTCCCCATCCCTGCCAGCCACTTCAGCACAACATACTCACCCACTGTCAGCTGCAGACAGGCTGTATGTGAACCTGTGATTGGTTCACATTGTCTTGCATACTTAGTTCACATTGTCTCTGGCTATCTGCCAGTCCCTGTATCACAGAGTGCGATGAGAAGACCCGATGCAAAGAGACTTGTGGACTGACACATGTGCCTTCTTTGTTTGATCATGGTCAGCACTCTCTTTGGATCACCGCTGAATCAGATGTTTCACCAGAGAAAACCTTCGCTGAAACTCTTCTTTGCCTTGACTTAACCACAACTTTTTGAATAATTTCCATGCATTTAGAACCTAGGTTTACAAGGCTATCCACAGTTAGTGCTGTACCCTTGATGTGACTTAAACTTTTTGTGATGATTTCCAATACTGTTGGTATCCACTTGATGTTGGTGACAACCAGGCTTTTTATACTGCAACATAGAGTATATCATGCATAGTCAACACCAAACTGAAGAAGAACTATTATTCAAGAGACTGAATAACAGAATAGGTAATATTTACAGAATGTGTATTTTTGTTGAGTGTGATCTACCTGTAGCAAATGATAATGAAATAAGTTTTCAAGCCAATTCTACATGATACATTAGATATTCTAATCAAAGGCAAGGAAATCTGAACAAGATTTCCGACAAACTGATAAAGTGTTATAGTTTGTAATTTAGATTGTTTACTCTCAGCATTTGTTGGAGGTTAGCGGTTTCAAGAAGCTGGGTCATAATGAAACTCATTACTGTTTTCGCATGAATGTGAAGTTTACTTAGCTGACACAAGTATGAGAAAGTCATTGGAGCATGCTAAAGTTGAATGACAAATCCAACATAAACATTTTTCTCCTAATGGTTATATTTACTGTCCTGTATTAGGTAGTTGCCATAGTGACCAATAAAGGTTTGATAGAAACACCTTTGTTATACACATACTACAAAGTGATGCCAACATAGCTTTTAAATTAACATGATGAATATATGTCATAAGAGACTCAAATATTAAAATACCTATTATTGAAATTCATATATATATAATAATTTGTATGAATTCATAAATTATGAAATATGAACACAGTTCATGTTTGTAGCAGTATAGTGACGCTTATCATGGGTACTTACACATGGTCTGTTCAGTGATGAAATGTCAATCCAGTTACAGAGATAACCTGGCATGATGACAGAACTGATCAAACAGATGTGGTGGCATTATAGCATCAAGAAAAATGTCAGAATCTAAAAGCGCGTTTGCCTGCAAACATACGCATTTGTTGCGAGATTTGTTGTAAGTCGGAAAACAAAAACGATGTTGTGATTTTTAGATTGTTGAGTTTGTTTGGAATGCTCGTCTTCCCTTCATTGGTGATGCCGTATCTGGCATTTGCCACTGGATGTCTGTGACTATTTCTGTCAAGGCCTTCTGTAGACATTCCGCTGCAGTTACTTTTGTCTTGGTTCCTAATTTTTCCAGCCATGTCTCTTGAATCGTTTCTTTCAGCTTAGCTTCAAACTGTTCAAAATATCTCAGTTTGAAGTCCCTCAGATAACTTGTTTCGCCGGATGAGCTTGTAAAGATCGTGAATTAAAACTTGAAACTCCATTTCAATCCGTTCTCTTTATTGGGCTTCTGTTTTCCATCCCAGACTTCGATTCCTGGAATGACTGCAGACTACATAAAATACGAAATGATGTCAGCACTAAAGCTCGAAACTTTTTGAAAAACTTTGATTGTCACTCAAAATTTCAGGTCAGAAATGTATCGATCAGCAATATTGTCTGAACAACTGTTTGTTTATTTATCCATCTCCGACAGTTTAATTAACCCACCATGTCAAATAGAATAAGTTTAACGTGTATACCGAAGATCTTACTATCCACTTTGTTTACAGAGCACTTCGAGGCAATTTGCCGCCGCCATTTTAATTCTTTCCCATAGTATGCATCAGTTATTAAAATACGGTCGGCGTTCTATGCCGGGACGCCATTTTCTACTCGACGAAGTCAAGCCTTGTATTGCGTCAGGACATTTTAATCGACTTGTGATTTGTATTTTCTTTCTTTATCAATGAACTAGCAATAAAGATTCATTAAAAACAGTTTAAATGGTTTCTGTTACATCCAGATATAGTACAACTATTTCCAGTATATATGCTGATGATATCAGTTTCTTCTCTCTACTACTATTCGCGGATTACAAGTAGAAATAAACGAATTAGAGAAAATACTGTCATGAATGGAAACTAATCTTAAATAGAGATAAGACTCAAAAATCATTGGTATTAGATTAGATTTATTTATAATTTACGTGACTTGTCACATAAATAATTTTAAGATTTTTTTTATTCTAGGTTTAGTCCCATACTTCTACATTTGTATATTGTTCTGAGACTTGGGGACTCTAAACATCTCAAACTAGAAAAGTACACTCGTATGCAATTCACAAAGTTTTCTTGGTGAGAAGTTACTACTTCCAAACATTATGGTTTATGGTGAATGTGGTAGGTTTCCATTATTTGTTGAACAAAAATGAAAGTAGTAAAATATTGGATAAAAATGCTAAAAATATGCCATTTTAAAAGATTACCCCCAAAATGTTACAATATGATGATTTTGTACGATAGAAATGGAAAGGTAATTGGATCATAGATGTTAACAAATTACTAGTTTCTTCTGGTTTTGGTAATATATGGCAAGAATAGTGCATAGACTCGTGCCCAAAGTTTCTCATATCCATTAAACAAAGGTTACAAGATATATATCTCCAGAATTGGCTTGACCAATTACCTGTGTCAAATAAATATTTGTATATTGCAGAATGTTTAAGTTATCAATATATAATGAAACCTATTTATCATCTTATAATATAGAATCACGCTTGCAACATTTTGTTGCTCATCCCATGAATTTGTAAATAGAAACAGGTATAGATATATTGGAATAAGAAAAGAAGACAGAAAATATGTAAAATGTAAGATTTGAATCTAATTGAAGATGAATATCGTTTTTCTTTGTGTCTGTCCAGCCTAACACACTTTAGAGAAATAAAGTATATTAAGAAACATTACTTTGTACATCTTAATATTTACAAATGTATATATCTGTTAACCCTATTCTACTAGGAGCATCTAGAAAAAATGTTTCTGTGTCATGTCTTTCTACACAGAAAAATGTACTCTCTGCTCCTTATCCATATTAATCTGATGTACTATAGGCCTGTGGCCCTAAAATTCTAAAATAAAAGATTGAACAGTTGGAGTTTTTCAAGATGTTTTTACGTACCACAGGGCACATTAAGAAATACTTATAACAACACCAAGTCCTGTTAAACCTTTCAGTGATTTGCTCAATATACACAACAGAAATATAAGTACCCATAAAGAGACTCAATGATTTCAGATTCTGTTTTAAAGCAGAACAAGCCACAATCCCGATGATGTCATGAATTTGTATCCAAAATACCTAGTGATTTCATACCGAAACTAGTTAATTTTAAAGGTAAGCGACTCTGTGGATGTCAACTTCTATATTATATCATGATATGCCGTTTCTGTATACCGTTGTCAAGCGAGGGCCGCATGATAATGCAATAAAGAAGACGTCACCCACAGATATCTTGCCTTTATTGTTACTCCACCAACTTCTTAATGTCGCCGTCACGATGTGGCTGAAATGTCGCCGATGTGACGTAAAACTCACACTCGCTCTAAATGCCAAATCAAAACAGACCAGTGATTTTACCCTTATTTCACATCTGTTTTAGCGGTATGCATTGTTTTCATTCTGAAGTTCCTTTACTATCATTTTCATATGAACCAAAACTAACCTAGGTTCCAGCAATGGCCACACAGTATTAGGTGAGGTGGCATACAATGAGTAAGTGAGGTGAAATTGGGTTTAACGTCGTGCTTGAGAATATTTCAGCACTCATATGACGACGATGCATGCGTGTATGTGTATGTGCGGCTGCTTAGTACTAGCCAGACTGAAGCTGGTTTTATAGTGCTAAATCCACTGAGATACCATGCAGTGAAGCATGAATACCCCACTCCAGACACATTATACTGACTCGAGCCGACCAGTCCTTGTTGTACCCATTAATGCCGAGCGCCAGGCGGGGACCAACAAGTACCATATTTTGACGTCTTTGGTATGACGGGGTCGGGGATCGAACACGCTGACCTTCCGTTCTCCGGACGGACGCTCCTAACCACACTACACCACGGAGGAGGTCCGACATACAGCCTATTGGTAGAGGAACTACCAGGTTCTGGTGTACATGACTGGAAGTAAACATAGCGTGCATGTTGACCGGAAGTCAGCACATCTTGTAATTATCTATATCCTAACTGAGTGAGTTTGGTTTTACGCCGCTTTTAGCAATATTCCAGCAACATCACGGCGGAGGACACCAGAAATGGGCTTCACATTGTACCCATGTAGGGGATTCGAACCCGGGTCTTCGACGTGACGAGCCAACGCTTTAACCACTTCCAGGCTACCCCAACGCCCCTAACTGTCTATGTCACTGTGCATTCTTTGCTTCACCGGGCGGTGAGTTAGCCTGGTGGCTAAGCGTTCTATGGGTACAATGTGTGTAGTTCCGTGATATTGGTGTCCTACGCCGTGATATTGCCCAGAAGTTGATTAATCAAGCGTGCAACATTCTTGGCCTCGGTAAAGCTTTTCAATTTTTATGGTTGACATGTGCTTGTATTTCTTAATGTGACACATCAATGACAAAGATAATGTCAGGATACTATTCCTTATTTTGGACCCGTGAAGATCCAGGTTAGAATATTGATCTTCAGTAACCCATGCTTGTCGTAAGAGGCGACTAACGGGATCGGGTGGTCAGGCTTGCTGACTTTAGTTGACTATAATTTTATGTCATCGTATCCCAGTTGCGTAGATCGATGTTCATGCTGTTGATCACTGGATTGTCTGTCCATACTCCATTATTTACAGACCACCACCATATAGCTGGAATATTGCTGGGTGTGGCGCAAAACTAAACTCACTCACAAGTGCGACGTTTAGATTCATGTACCGTTGTAAAGAAGGAATACCTCCTTTTAAATTGAAAACTCCAAATCAAAACAACAGTTAATACATGAGACAACTAGATCATAACACAATACGTTGCTGGAGAATAATTTCGACCTTAATCTAACCTCATCGTAACTTTTCTATTTATCGACTCATGCAAACACCTACCGACTGTCCATTCAATTGTTTCCGTCCTGTGTCAGTGCTGGGATGAAGGCTGCATGTAGGGACAAGTGCAAATTAACAAGAAAGCTGAGCACTAGGTATTAACGATCTTCTTTCTTATATTTCGTTCATTTATTAATACCAGAGACCATATAAACAGATTATATTATATTGTCTCTGTTAATACACACTTCACGTATTAACGAATAAGAGACTTCTTTTTTTTAATGGCCGAGTTGTCTGTATACAGTAACATACGATTCAATGTTTTGATGTTCTCTGCTGCTTTTACCTGCAGTGCAGTCTGCGTTATGGATTAAAAATCTGCAAATTTGACAACAAATGGTCTTGCTGTATATATTTCTAATTTCCTGAATACCAAAGGAAACAGAACAAGTTAGTTGTTGTTTTTTTAAGACAGGGCTTTTGTTCTTTTCCATACGCAGATTTCCAATATCCACTCCTAAACAGCGAACTAAAGCAGACTCAAACTTACAGATGGTTTTGTCACCTTTCCTGACGTAGACATAAACAAATATAGATTTGTATTTTGTATTAAATTTTTATTGTAAACCGACCGACTGAGTCAACTTTAGACAACGCTGTCTATGTGAAAATCATCAAAACGAATGCTGCCCGTGATAGGGAAATATACACAGAAAATGTTATTAACACGTTTCCGGAAGCATGCAAATGCATGTGAAAAACGTTTTCAGAAGGTTTTATTGAATATTTTGCAAAACATGTTCAAAGAAAACATTGGCAAACGTTTCTGGTACTCCACGTAAAATGTCACATTTTCGTGTCAGCTGGGATGTTTCGTAAAGTCCGACGTTTCGATACAGAATCATGTGCCGTTGTCAGGAAAGAATGAAATCCTTATTCTTTCTTTTAAATGAAAACTCTGAAACAAAATAACAGTTAATCATACGTGTGGTGATCGGAGCTGTCAACCGGAAGTTGGAGGACTCGACGGAAAGTGCCGGAGACAGCCGATCGCCACAGCGAGTTCGTGGAAGCCATTTTGTAAGTATGAATTGCCTGTTTCAAGGGTCTACCCTAAACCGTAGATTTGGGCGCTAATACTTGCAAGGTGCGAGCCACGGCTTACTCCACAGTGATCTAGTATCGTAGTGGACACGGTGATCACTACAGTGGCGCTGTGACAACGATTCTGAGTGAGGAATTCCATTTTTCTCGCTCGGGGCATCGCTCGCTACTGTTCTGTTTTCCCGCGCTTGGGAGACCGCATGGTCTTCCACCCAAAGTGGGTGTAACAGAAATTCAGTGGGTTAAAGTATAGATATAAGGGTTTTCTAGTATCTCCGTACCTATATCGGAGAGGGGAGGACTAGTTATCGTTCTAAAAGTAGCTTAGTGGAGCTTTTTAGGGTAGTTTAGGTTACCCGCGTGGGGGAGCACGCGGGCCCGGGGGGGGGGACTTACTGGTCACCCAGCTTTCTCAGCTCAGCGCTGTGGTGGGGTTGCAGAGCGAGCGAGACTGCATAGCGTAGATAGAACTTATTTAGGGGTCTTTCGGTGCTAGGTAGAGTAATTTCAGGGATTTAGTGTGTTTTCGTGTATTTCCAATGTTACGCTCTGTGCTGCCTGAGGGTTTCCACTGCGCATGACCGGGGGGAAATTCAGTGTTTACTTCCGGAGGCTGTGTTGACATTTGACTTTGGATAATTCGCGGTGAACTTGTTGCGCGAAGGACGGTGTTTTGCAGCGGATTGTGTTTATTCATGGATATATTCGTGTGTGAGATGATTCATGGATTGTGTATTTCTATGGAGGACTATTCATGGAATGTTTCGTGGGAGAAAAGTCACGGTAAGTGATGTGGAACTCATAACTTCCAAGTAGGATAGATGTCAGTGAACTTTGTAGCATGCATGTGTGGAGCTGAGCATGTATATTGTATAACGCATGTGTTGTTGCTAGGAAAGGGGTATCACTGTAATTGGGGATAAATGACTCAACACCCCATCCACCAGTACTAGTACGGTGGGATAGTGACATTGATACCTAATCTCAACCGCTACTCGGTGGGATAGTGACATTGATACCTCATCTCAACCGCTACTCGGTGGGATAGTGACATTGATACCTCATCTCAACCGCTACTCGGTGGGATAGTGACATTGATACCTAATCTCAACCGCTACTCGGTGGGATAGTGACATTGATACCTCATCTCAACCGCTACTCGGTGGGATAGTGACATTGATACCTAATCTCAACCGCTACTCGGTGGGATAGTGGCATTGACACATAATCTCAACCGCTACTCGGTGGGATAGTGACATTGATACATAATCTCAACCGCTACTCGGTGGGATAGTGACATTGATACCTAATCTCAACCGCTACTCGGTGGGATAGTGACATTGATACCTAATCTCAACCGCTACTCGGTGGGATAGTGACATTGATACATAATCTCAACCGCTACTCGGTGGGATAGTGACATTGATACATAATCTCAACCGCTACTCGGTGGGATAGTGACATTGATACCTAATCTCAACCGCTACTCGGTGGGATAGTGACATTGATACCTAATCTCAACCGCTGCTCGGTGGGACAGTGACATTGATACATAATCTCAACCGCTACTCGGGAGGGATTTGGACTCTGCTATCCCCGATCTCTACTAGAGGGGAGAATAGCGACAGCTATCTGAGACACTTCAAGGTGAGGGGACCGTTCTGTGCGTTGACTTTTTATCATGGCTGCCAATGTGGTACACGTGAACTTTGTGAACCCCACCGAGTTAAAACATATTGGGCTCTCCAGAGACCAGGTGGATAGGCTCATGTCAATTAGGAGCCAGGGGTATAACATCACCAGGGAAGAGGTGGAGAATATGGAGGAGTTCATTATGGACGAGGGGCGGCTATGTCATTACTCTCATTTACATTCAATGGGTTATTGAAGGGAGTGGCCCGCCGCCAAATGAGGACAGGGGAAAACCATGAGGTAGCCAGGGCAGCTCAATGTCGAGGGTTCGACCCAGGGTGGCGACTCGAGGCGAGAGTGACCCCCAGAGGAAGCCCAAGCGGGGACTGATGGTACTGGCGGGACAGGGAGTGCCAATGGATGAGCTCAGGCAGTTGATGAGCCAGATGATGTGCACCCTGGAGGGAATAACCCGGAAGAGTGCGGCTAGGAATGAGGAGAGTGCGCAAAAAATGATGCGCACCCTGGAGGGAATAAGCCAAAAGAGTGCTGCTAGAAATGAGAGGAGTGCACACGAAATGATACAGGCTCTAGAGGGGGTGAACCAGAAGAAATGATACAGGCTATGGAAGAAGTACACCAGAGGAGTGCCACTTTCGAAATGAGGATAATGCCTCAAAATATTGTGGACAGTGGCGAGATAGACAAAATCTGAAGACAGGCTGGATAGGGTGTTAGGCCGTATGGACAACTTTGGGACCCCGGAGGGACACCTTAGAGGTGGGCCATATGACACGGCCTCACCTAGGGCTTCCATGGAGGTGAGAGAGGACATGTTTAGGAGAGATAATATGCCTTGTTGGGGACACCAAGAGTTGAAGCGGGAGCCTATAACACCTGTTCGAGTGGAGGAGGGTCACTGGGGAGTGACAACCACTCCAGCTCGAGATAGAGCAACACCACTTGATGTCCGCCCGAAGAGTGGTGGTGCGGGGGCACACTAATGTGCAGCTATGAGATGGGCAACATTAGCCGAGATGGTGGATGAGAAGAATGCCAAGAGGTCAGCTGCTTGTTCACCTCCGGCAGGGACCCGGAGCCAGAGGCGGGTCTGTCCCACCCGGGAGATGAAACAGGAGCAGGCGCCCGAAAGGGGAGCACGGGGAAGCGCCAGGGTCCGTGCAAAACCCCAGACGACAGGAGCCCCAGCCTGTAGGGGGCCGGGGAGTACCACAGGAGGAGAGAGACCAAGGTCCACCTAGGGGTAGAAGCGGAATCAAGGCCCAAGGGCCAACGACCATACAGGACCTCGCGTTGTCACAACCCTGGTTAGCTACTGATGGGAAGGAGGCGTGGGGCGCCCGTTCAAGCTCAAGTTAGAAGCTGGCCGATAGAGAAGGATGGGACGGAGGAGGACAAACTCTTTCAGTTATGTTTTGCATGCGTGGGGAAGGCAGAGTTCCTTCTTTACCACGTGTCAAATGAGGGACCTGTACATGCCATATGAGCAAATGATGGAGAAATTCCAAAAGAGGTTTGGTATCGTGGAACCTGCCCAGGCTGCAAGAATGCGTTCCGTCCTTGAAACAGGAGCCGGGGAGACACTGGAGGCCTGGGCTGAACGTCTGGTGGCAACCTCGTCACGAGCATATCCAGGTCTGCCAGAGGACTTTGTGGAGCAAGAGACCATAACCAGGTTTTGCATGGGCTGTGAGAACCGGGATGCGGGGAACCTGGTGTACAATCTGAAACCAACTTCCCTGGAAAGGGCCATGGATGCCGTGAGGCACTACCAACACAACTTCGCACTTGCAGTACAGTAGGCCGAGGCGGGAGTTGCGGGCAATGACAGTGAGTGATACCGAGGAGCAACCGAGGGAAGTGCGAGCCTCCTCGAAGATAGAGGCGAACCCAATAAACAATTCACCCGCGGTCACCGATCTGGCGAGGAGGGTGACCCTGATCGAGACTGACCTAGGAACAGTACAGAAAGAGGTCAAAGGTATCAGGTCGGAGATGACACAACTAGTACGTTCAGTGCAAGAGCTCACCGAAACAGTAAAGAAATTGGGAAACATGAGGTCGAGGTCCCGCTCACCCAGCCCTGGGAGGTCGTCGTCAGGGTGTTTCCACTGTGGAGACCTTAACCATTTCAAGGCATGCCCGAAACTGGCAGGTAATGCACCTGCAGCTAAAAGTGTTTCTTTTGCGATGGGATCCACAGAGAAGCCTTTAAACAGCCAAGGGGCAGGTCTGTAGACCCGCATGCTCGTCCCCTGCTTGCTAAAGAGACTATTGAGGGTCTACCGCCATGGCCGCCAGATAATCCAAAGGATATAGACTGTCGGAAGAGTACAGTGTCAGCGACTGCGCCTCACAATAACTCTGGGTTAGATATTCAGGGTTTGCCCCCATGGCCGCCTGATAACTGCATAGACTGCAGGATGGGCGCAGTGTGGGAGACTGCGTCTCACAACAACTCTGGACTAGATAACCAGGGTTTGCCGCCATGGCCACCAGACGGCAGAGGCCAGAGTAGCACTAACGGGAGTGCTACCTGGCCAGGTGGTGGGGGAGACGGAGAGATGGATAGAGAGACGGGATTGCCCATAGTAACCATTAATGCTCTGGATGAAGGAACCTCATACTTGATACCGGTGACCTTCCAAGGAACAGAGACCCAGGGGGTAGTGGATACAGCGGCTCAGAACACTATTGTGTCTGACATCTTCTTTGAACAACTGCGTGATAAGTTGCCCATATCAGACCCGGTGATAGTGAACAATGCAGGTCGGGGATATGAGAATGAAGGATGGATAACAGACATGGCCCGTATTGAATTAATGGAGTGACATACCGACAAGAAGTGTTGGTAGCCCCAATAAATGACCAACTTATCCTGGGCCTGGACTTTATAGATAGACATTGTACCAATATCAATGTGCAGCAAAGAACCATCACCATCGGCGGATGTGAGGTTCCCATGACATTGAAGCTCAGGAAGTCTGGGGTATGCAAGGTGACAGTAAGCTCAAACACTGTCGTTAGCACCTCACACTGCCACCCGAGTATCCTGCTGTATCGGATGGAACTTAAACCAATATTTAGTAGAGCCAGTGCAGGAGTGCAGCGATATGCTCTTATGCCGAGGACTTTACACAAGGGACAAGAATCCCCAGTGGTGTGTCTGGTGAACCACGGCCCGACCACACAGTGAAGTTGCACAAGGGACAACACATCGGAATCGTCCGAGGCAGAAGTAGTAGCCCGGGCCGGGGAGAAGCGAGGCTGCTGGAAACCCTGAATGCAGGGCGTCTTCCACTGAGGGGGTGGGAGGAGACGACCTGGAGACTCAAGTTCCGGATCACCTGAAGGGACTATTCGCCAGGTCAAAACGTGAACTAGGACCAGCAGACCAAAATGAACTGGCTAAGTTGTTAGTGGAATTTCAGGATGTCTTCGCACGACATGACTTGGACTTAGGGGACTTCACGGCCATTGAACACACTATCGTCACTGGTGAGGAGCCACCAGTTAAACAACGTATGCGTAGAACGCCCGCTGGGGTTTGCGAGGAGGAGGAAGCTCACTTGAAAGAAAATGTTGGAGGCTGGGGTGATTAGGACCCCGGTGTCCGGAATGGGCGTCAGCTCCGGTGCCTCACGCAAAGGGTGACGGAGGGGTACGCTATTGTGTGGACTACCGAGCGGTGAACGAAAAATGTCAGAAGGACGTTTTCCCCCTACCCTTGATAGATGAGTGTTTGGACACCTTGGCAGCGAGTCGATGGTTCTCCAAATTAGATGCCAACTCAGCGTACTGGCAAGTCCGCATCAGGGAGGAGGATTGTAAGAAAGCGGCCTTTGTTACCACGATATGGACTCTTTGAACATGTGAGAATGGCGTTTGGGTTGTGCACGCGCCCAGCGACGTATGCTAGAGTAATGTCTCTTATCCTCATGGTCTCAGCTGGGGAGATTGCTCGCCTTCCTGGATGATGCCGTGGTAACTGGCCTGGCTGTTCCGGACCATTTTCAGAACCTACGTGCAGTTCTGCAGCGGTTCAGGAAATACAATTTGAAGCTGAAGCCCAGAAAATGTGAACTGTTTCAGCGGGAGATTGAATTCCTTGGGAGGGTAGTCAGCGGAGAGGGGATCCGCGTGAACCCTACTAGCTTGGGACCGGTAGAGAACTGGCCCAGACCAACCACTACACGCGAGGTGGAAAGGTTCCTGGGGTTTGCCAACTACCACCGGGGCTTTATCAAAGACTACGCTAAGACGGCAGCACCCTTGAACGCCATTACGGGGAAAAAACCATACGAGTGGGGAGAGGAGCAGGAGGAAGGTTTCCTGGACTTGAAGCAGGCGTTACTGACAACACCGGTGTTAGGCATGCCAAACAAGGAGGACATGTTCGTCTTGGACACAGATGCCTCAGACGTGGCCATGGGGCTGAACTCCTGCAGATACAAAAGGTCGGGGGGAAAGTGATCAGCTACGGCAGCTTCCGCCTTAACTCCGGGTTTCTTGGCGGTACTGCACAACCCGCAAGGAGCTATTGGCAGTGGTGCGTTTCACAAGGCAGTACCGTCACTATCTTCTAGGGAGGCATTTCGGGCACCCGGGACGGACCATAACAGCTTAAGATGGCTAATGAATTTCCAGGGCACCTGAAGGGCAGCTTGCTCGCTGGTTAGAGGAACTGAGCCAGTACGACTTAAGGGTGGAGCACCGTCCAGGAGCCAAACACCAGAGAATGGGGACGGCTTGTCCCGGTTGGCGGCGAAGTGGAGTGTGACAACTACCGGCGATTCGTGGAGCTCCAGGAACTCCCATGTGGGGGTGCCGATACTGCCAGAAGGCACACCAACAGTGGGGACAGTTCCATGAAGAGGTAGACTATATGTGATCCCATTGGCGGGCCGACCCTAGGGCGGTCAGGGCTTTGACAGTGGTGGAAGAGAGCAACCACCTGACAGAGGGTCCCCACCGGAGAGGATGCGGTGGAGAGGGAGAGTCGGACAGAGAATCAGGCGCATACCCTTGAAGTGAGTAGGTCTGAGACAACCTTCTCAGTAAGGACTCTCACAGTACCAGAGTGCCCACAGAAGGGGGACAAGGACTCTTGGGACGGCTCCCTGACAGCACTGAAGATCGCTCAAGAGGAAGATAGCGATCTCAGACATCTACGTAGATGGGTGGACGGAGGTGAAGTACCATCAGACTCAGAACTATATTTGTCCAGCCCGGCCGCCAAGTCTTATTGGGTGGATAGAGAACTATTCGAACGAAATGAGGAGGGAGTACTGGTGAGGAAGGGAATTCCAGCAGTGAATGACACTGAAAAACTGCTGATACCCAGGACTCTACAGCGAATGGTGCTTTATCAGATGCATGACATCCCATCAAGCGGACACCTGGGAGTGACTAAAACCAAGGAGAGGATAAAGGAGAGGTACCATTGGTACCGGTGCGGGCAAGACACCAGGGACTATGTGTCGGAATGCTCCGCTTGCAACCGGAATAAGAAACCATCACGGAAGGCCCGGTCAAGGATGACCCCATTCCATGCGGGAGCCCCAATGGAGAGGGTGCACCTGGATTTTATTGGCCCATTGCCCACAAGCAGAGCAGGGAACCAACATATTCTCATGATGGTAGACCAGTTCACCAAATGGGTGGAGTGTGTGCCTCTCCCGAGCCAAAAGGCAGAAGTGACAGCAAGGGCAGCGGTGAACGAATTCTTTGCACGGTTTGGGTTTCCACTTCAGATTCATGGACCAAGGCAGGAATTTCGAGAGTCGATTGTTCCATGAAATCTGCCAGCTGTTGCAGATAACCAAGACGAGGACGACCCCATACCGTCCCTCTTCTAATGGACAGGTAGAGAGGTTCAACCGGACACTGATGCAGATGATCCGCTGTTACATATCCAAATCTCAAACCACATGGGATGAATACTTGCCCCAGCTGGCGGGAGCCATGAGGTCCGCAGTGAACCGCCATACCGGTTATACGGCCAATCGCCTGATGCTTGGCCGGGAAGTAAATGTTCCGGCTGACTTGATGTTCGGGGGGTCGGAGACTTCCCCGCAAGAAGGTGACACCAGTGAGTACGTGGCCGGGCTTCGAGCAGCGATGGAGAGTGCCCATGCAGCAGCTCGGAATAATCTGCAAACTTCAGTGGAAAGGATGAAGAGGGATTACGATCTGCGTGCTCGATCTCAGCGTTTGGACCAAGGACAACCTGTGTATGTGTTAGACTTAGGGGCCACGCCAGGGCGGTGCAAAAAGCTGTGCCCCGTGTGGAAAGGACCTTACCTTATTGAGAAAAGGCTCTCTTCTACCCTGTTTTTGGTGACTGGGCAGCGGAGGAAGTTCACGGCTCATCATGACCGGATGAAGTTGTGCCGGGATCGGGTCGTGCCTCGCTGGATGGAGAGAAGGAAGAAACGGGAGGAGGTCCCCACTCTAGAGGGGGGAGTGGGATCTCACGACAAAGGCGGAGGACGGGGAGGAAACCGGGCCCGTTTACTGCCACTGTCGCCAGCCGGATGACGGAGGTTTCATGATTGCATGTGATGGCTGCGATGAGTGGTTTCATGGGACTTGTGTAGGAGTGACAGAGACCATGGCGGAGGCCATGGACGAATACCACTGTCCCACCTGCGGATCAGGAGCAGTGGGACCCTTGGGTGGTGCAGAGGCGTTTTGATCTTTCCGGGCGGTTAGAGGTGTGAGGTCGGGATGGACGATCGTATCAGCGGTTGGTTTTTTGGTTTACAGGAATCCGCATCAGACTCAACCAACATGGATAGAGGAAAGCCAGAGAGGAAGGTTTCGGAGTGGCGGGAGAGGCCTACTCCCGGGGCAGACATCAGGGAATGCTTGTCGGGCGGACCCAGCGAACCGCCGAGGGGACGGGAAGAGAGGGTAGAGTAGAGATGGAGATGAGAGAGGTGGAGAGGAGAAAGGTGGAGAGGAGAAAGGTGGAGAAGAGAGAGGTGGAGAAGAGAGAAGTGGAGGTGAGGCAGGAGCGCCCTACGCGAAGTAGACAACGGAGCTATGGGGAGCGGGTGGTGGTCCGGCCCACGGTGGAGGGGATGCCGGTGCAGGTCGTCATCAGACCTCGGAGGAGATCGCCACCATGCCGGAGACGAGAGGTGGAGTACCAACCACCGCCACCGAAGAGGCCAAGCTCAACAGTGACCAGGCCAGGCCTCCCTCAGGGAGGACCTTGGGGGCCTAAAAGAACAAAGAAGGAGGAGGAGAGATACCCCGTGGTGTGGGACCACTTGGGGCTACCAGGGGCCGGAAGGGGGCGGTTCCTGGAGCAGACCAGGGACAGGAGGGGCCCTCATCCAGGACCAAGGGGGGTCTTGGAGTCGGCACCCGAGCAGACCAGAGACAGGAGGGGCCCTCATCCAGGACCAAGGGGGGTCTTGGAGTCGGCACCCGAGCAGACCAGAGACAGGAGGGGCCCTCATCCAGGACCAAGGGGGGTCTTGGAGTCGGCACCCGAGCAGACCAGAGAAAGGAGGGGCACCCATCCAGGACCAAGGGGGGTCTTGGAGTCGAGGGGTGAGCCCAGGAGGTGGAGGGGTCGAGGATCCAGTTGTCCCGTAGAGGGGTGTGGGACAAGGACCTATAAATTGCAGGACCATGCCTTCTTTGCACATCTCCCTCGCTATTTCCGGGCTCGGTACCCGCAGGATCATCCTCCCGAACGAGATGTGCTGGACAAAATAGTGACGGCCCTACGGCAGCTGGCGTCCTGGATTCTGGGTCCAGGCGCAACCCTGGAGGGGTTACACGAGTTTTGCAATCGGAACGTTCAATTGTCCCCGGATTGCACCCTCCAAGAGAATGCAATAGCTGGACTGAGGCATTTGTGTACGGCCCAGGGTTGGCGCATCCCAACCAAATTCAGCCTGCGGCCCCTGAACTCTCCAGCGTGCCTGAAGCAATGGAGGGTGTTGCTTCATCTTCTGAACTTTGTGCCTCAGGACAAGAGGAGGGAGTTCCGCTTGCTCATGGTTTCAGTGCCCCAACATACCCGCTGGACTGCGCGGGTCCAGGCTCCCCAGGAATGGGACCAGGAACTGGTAGATGTGGGACAGGCGGAGGCCATGTGGTTGCCGGAGGATGAGGAGGTCCAAGTAGGGGGAGAAGATGAGTCCGCGGACATGGGGGCCGTCGGAGGAAGCGAGGAAGTGTGTGGGGAGGTGGAGACATGGGAAGAGGAGCTCGTGTCTGAAAAGTTGGGAGAAGATGAGTCCGCGGACATGGGGGCCGTCGGAGGAAGCGAGGAAGTGTGTGGGGAGGTGGAGATATGGGAAGAGGAGCTTGCATCTGAGGGGCTGGGAGAAGAAGGGACACTCCAGGGGCCAGGGGGTCTCGACCATCTGATTGACGCCCACTTCCACCTGGACCGGACATGGGCGGGCACGTTTGGGAGGGCGCCCCAGGGGACCACTCCCGAACTATTGGCCTCCGCGCCAGAAGTGAGTCACCCATTCGGTGAGCTGCCTGTCTGGGGGGTTGAAGTATACTGCGACCCCCCTACGTTTCCTCAGCGAATCAACAATGACCCAAGATACATCACCGCGGTCGGAATCCACCCAAAGAAGGTCGCAGGCTTGACGGACAAGGTGTTTAGGCAGATTCTTGGTTTCTGGAAGGACGCCCGATGCTTAGTGGGGGAGGTCGGGTTGGATCACTCAGTCCCGGCGTGGGAGTGGAGAGGCCAGGAATCCGCCCTGAAGGAGCTATTGCCACATGTCCCAGCCGGGCGGGTGGTAATAGTGCATGTGAGGGGACCCGCGGGAGATGAGGAGGCGGGGGCAACCCACGCCCGGGCAATACAAATCCTGAAGGGGATCTTACCGCCACAACAGCCAGTGCACGTGCACTGCTTCACGGGTGGAGAGGAAACAGTGCAGGAATGGTTAAAGGCATTCCCCCGGGCCTACTTCGGCTTCACGGGCCGGGTGCAAGGATTTAAGTCAGGCCAAGTGGCTGGTCTGAGAGCGGTGCCGGGTGACCGACTGCTGTTGGAAACAGACTCCCCATACATGCCACCCAAGGGGTATCGCGTCAACTCCCCGGCACTGCTGTGCCTGATTGGAGATATGGTGGCTGGGAAGAGGGGGATGAGTACCAAGGAGCTGCTGGTGGCTACAACTGCAAACGCCGCTCAGTTGTTCGCCTTGTAGAGAGGCGGAGAGCCCACCCCACGGGGGAGTGGGGCATGAAGGAGAATGATGAGTTGAGAGGTTTTCACCCTAAGGAGGGGGTGAAGGGGGAAATGAAGTGTGAAGAATTCTGGGTTCCTCGCCAATGGGAACGTAGGACAAGGGACATGTGGAGAACTGTGTGTCATATTCCATAGGAGGTGGAGCCCGACTATATGGTGCAAGGTACAGTTGGTGCCACCCTAACCGAGGAGTTGATTGGGGATAAGGATGTGTTGAACTGTTGGTTCCACCCGAAAGGGCGGGTGTGATTCCGAGGAGGGGGCTGGGGATCACCCGCTCATGTGAACAATCTGATAAAGGGATGGACCCTGGAACCTGGAGAAACAGGGAGTGGTTTCTCCGGGTGGGCATTCATAAGGAGACCCCCCCATTGGGGAAAGTTAACACGGGGGGTGTGATGGCGTTGTTCCGCGGGAAGGGGCCTATAAAACAGGGAGGGATGTGGTGATCGGAGCTGTCAACCGGAAGTTGGAGGACTCGACGGAAAGTGCCGGAGACAGCCGATCGCCACAGCGAGTTCGTGGAAGCCATTTTGTAAGTATGAATTGCCTGTTTCAAGGGTCTACCCTAAACCGTAGATTTGGGCGCTAATACTTGCAAGGTGCGAGCCACGGCTTACTCCACAGTGATCTAGTATCGTAGTGGACACGGTGATCACTACACTATGTCACATGTCACATAAAGCAAAGTCATTGTGAAATATACAGGCAGACACTGGGGCCAGCGGGTTGTAGACTTCTGTCTGACCGTTGGCGAATCTGCCAGATTTGTCAGAGGGTCAGACGCTATTCGTGAACACTGGGCTCACGTGCGCGATGACTATTTATTCTGTGAGAGACGCGGCATACATTCAAGGGAGATCACTCCGACAGACTTATCTAGGTCTCGTGTAAGCTGGTTCCCGGCTCCCTTTGCTCGCGCTAACAATCGCCAAAGCTAGGAGCCGGTATAGGCTGCCATTTAAAACGCTCTGCTCGTTTATTTGACGTCACATCCGGATTGGTCAAACTGGATTCCGTCGCGATGAAAGATCTGGGAATCATAAGACTTGAAAAGTGAACGTTTTTCGAGAATTGCGCTTACATGGTCCTGGATCTGCGTATGGCTATAAATTACATAGAAATGTAGAATATGCGCTATGCGAGACGGGGCCCAGCTTAGGTCTCGTGATACTGTCATTACAACTACTTCACAGAAATGACAAACTAAAAGACAAAGAAAGTAATTGTAAAATTGTTGCTACAGGTGTGAACCCAAGCAGAAAATATTTGCCAAAACGCAACATGGTCCCCGAAAGATTCGTGCATTTTCAAAACGTGAAAAGGAGAGACAGGGCGATCATGGTCAATATGGGGCTTCACAACGTCAGGACTTGCAAGAACTTTCAACTGCAGTCAGACCACCATCGGCAAACTCATAAGCCGCTACCAGCAAACAGGCCAGGCCCGCGACACCGGCCTAAGACCGCTACATCCGACAGATCCAACTCTGGAACAGCGTCAACGGCGGCGACAGCTCTAGAACACGCCAACAGCAGACGCAGTCCTTCGACGACTAGGTGTGGCTGGTATACGAACCTAACGACCCTTCCGTGGAATGGCCTTGACATGGAGAGAGTGCTATTTACAGACGAAAGTTGGTTCTGTCTGTTCAGAAACGATGGCAGAGTTCGAGTTTTCCGACAGTAGAGGATAGCGACTGGCGCCAAACTGGTTCAAGAAGTTCATCCGTTCGATGGAGGAGGCGTCATGTAATGGGGCGACATTTGTGGACAGAGAACAACTATACTGGTTATCATCCGAGGAAATCTGAATAACCAGCGATACAGGGATGAAGTGTTGAGACTCGATGTGGTGCCCTTTATTCGACAACAGTCAAGAGAAGTCATTTTGCAGCACGACAACGCTAGGCGTCACAACGCCAGAATTATTGGAGAATACCCGCACAACGCTAACGTCAACGTATTGCCTTGGTCAGCGCGTTCTCCAGACATGAACCCCATTGAACATCTCTGGGATCATCTTGATCGTAAGCTGAGACAGCGTGTACCACCTCCAGCGAATCGACAGGAAATTGAACTCTTGACTCTTTTGGACTTATGGAACAGGATTCAATGAGGAGACGTCTGTTGGCGTGTATGGATGCCCAGGGTGGTCACTGATGACGTGTCCCCTGACTCCTGTCTCAGTATGCTACTCTTTTCTTTGAATGAACTCTGATTTGTGTATTTTTTAGATTTGACCCCTTGAGTCTTTCTTAATGAATTGCGGCAAGTCCAAGAGCAGCATTACAATGAATTTTCAGTCCAGTTATGGGAGAATGATTACTGTTGGTAAAATATTTATCGTAAATCCCACATACGACTTGTTTCTAACTTTTGGTCAAGTGAAGTCGGTGATAACCTTTTCCCGGTAGTATATTGTTACCAATCCTCTTTCAAAGAATATCTGTGATTGGATCAACATCTGTCAAGTGACTATGTATTCTGGATTAATCAAGTGATAAACACATACCTGGTCATGTTGCTGTAGACAGCCGACTGATCCTGACACGCTAGCCGGGCATTATATATCTGTAGATCTCATTTAACCCCTTTACCGCTAAACCATGACACAAGGGCTTAGTGCAACCAGCATATGCCAGACAATGCCGTTCCCAGTGAACTTGCCTTCGTTAATAAATTTACAGAGAATGAGAAAAGAAATATTTGTTGTGTTTGTATAATTATGTTTTTAATTGATATGTTCATGAGTTTCTGCGGGTGCAAATATCAACACTTTTCATGGCATATTTAGGTCTTTTGAAAACCGAGCGTAGTATTTGTTATGTACTTTGAGCATTTTGTGAAACGGTGTCTTGATAGTTTGGTAAACAAAGAGGCTGAAAATATGTCAAATCAAGGTGATATTCTGTTCGTATTCAGAAGTAAAACCTATCATACGTTTGTTTCAGGTATTCTTGCTTCAGACCTAAATCACACTTCCACATCTCCAATCTCACCATGTCCACAGTGTGTTAATCAATGATTTACAAACCCACGTAAATGACTTGGAATTACGCTGCTTAACAAACAAACAAACAAACAAATATAACAAATGTTTACAACGTATTAAGAGTTAAAGAGTTGATACATATATTGGCAGACCAAGATGTACACTGTATGTTTACCTATCTGCAGGGCAAACAGAAATTAAATATGCCCGTAGAGTCAGAAATAAAAATCTCATTTTATGAGATTTTATTTCTGAGTCTCTCCGGCAAATGTAATTTCTGTCAAAGACACAATACATGTAATTACGACAGTGCGGAAATTATAAATGTCTTCCTCAAATGATCTGGAATTCCAACTGTGTTTGTAAAGAAAATAAAAAATCCCCGTTGACTACTAGATGAAAAGAGCAACTGCCTATACACTCATAGATAACCAAGTGATCATTTCTTCTGTCCCTCGCCATGATATTGCTGGAATATTGCTAAAACGGCGTAAACGTAACTCACTCACTCACTCACTCAAACAGGATAAACATAAAATGAATGAATGAATGAATGAATGAATGAATGAATGACCAAAATATATTCAATCTGGTATTTGTAAGTCTGAGTATCGATCCACAAAGCCTTCGTAAAGTCAATGGCGAACTGTAGAGTTACGACAGGTCGTAACGTTACGAATGCGTTGTGGATCAGGACCCTGGTTTGCAATTCTAAAGCAAACCCAACCGAGTAAACACTCAGGAGATGCGAGGATAGGACACTTGGACAAATTCCGGACAGATGTATTTCACCGTCGATATCCCTGCATCCGTTATTGTGTATCTGTAAACGTATCGCATCGCACCACCGGATGTCCCCTCCAATATCCCCTGATAGGATATATTAATAACTCGCAACCTGAGCCAGTACCAGTTATACTGATGAAGCACCGAAGCCGCAGTGGATGTATCGCTTTCCGTTTATATATTAACCCAAGATGCTTCGCTCAAAGATCAAAGGCGCCGGCTGTAAAGTAGCCTACACATTTTTTTCATAATGAAATACTTCCTCTTGTAATCTGCTGTTTGCGATGGGAGTACGACTATAATACAACTGGAATAGGGTTTGCGCCTCTTTCAAAAATAGTTTTCATATCGGACACCAAGAATGGACTTTCAAGAACAGAACAACCATTCCGGTGTGACAAGCGAGATCTTTAACCACTGTGCTAGCACTGCTTCTCAAACCAATTGTATCATGCTTACACAATGCCACAACGCCATTTAGTTTCATCATTTTGATAAATGCCATTTAGAAAGTGAAGAATGATGACAATTTGTATAGATATGCAACTTCTTTTATCTCTGTGAAAGGCGACGCTTGGACACAGATTCTAATGTCGTTGTCAAGCAAGTGATAAGACAAAGACATTAGTATCTATGTCGAAACGTCGCCTTTCACAGAATAAAGGAAGTTGTATATCCATAAAGATTGTCATCATTCTCCATCACCTCAACGTCAAAGAGATTTAGAAAGTGGTCAAATGTAACAAATGTCTTATCAGTTTTTGCAGGGTGGGATTACCAAATGTACTTTCAGGGATCAGTCTGTTAAAACATCAGTTATAATTCTCTGCTTTTCTCACGAACGTTGAATAGCTGAGCATCTAGGTGATTATTTAACCATCTCCTCAGCTCTGTGATTGGCAACGAAGCTGTTCCAAGTGTACGCTTGAACAGGAGGGATGGCCATAGGGATTTAACCGCCTAGCAGAACGTACCTCTCCAATACTCTGACCTGGTTTGTTATAATTACATATTTGCTATTGAATCGTTGGTTTGTCTCACCTTTTTGAGTGGCATTATAGAAATTGAACGTGCTAATCATAGAACAAACTTTTATGAATGACATAAAGAAGTTGTCATCCATAAAAGTTTGTTCTATATTATCTCCCTTGCTACAACAGGTTCTTGCATTTATCTTCACCATAAAGCAAGAAGCCAATACGTGATGCTACTTGTCTACAGGCCTACCATCCACTCTACAATGTTCGGGCAGTAAAAGGACAAGATCTACTCTTGATATGACCTCAGGCTGTGATGGAGTAGCCAGGAGAATCAGAAAACAGAGTAAGTATACGTAATAAGGTAATAAACTTCCTGCGAAAGTAAGTGTACACCCAAAAATGAAGAAATAAATCGATGGTGGTGTAACAGTTACGTTGAGTGTAGCCTGAAGTTTGACCTGAAAGAATTAATCAGGAAGTAGCAGTCGTAGTCGTAGTAGTTGTAGTAACTGGTCCGGTTGAGTGGGGTGACTCAGATGTTTTGAAACACCCGCAGGCTATCCAGACCTCTGATCGTGACGGTGATTGGGAGTATAGTGGTGCAAAACCGATCAATGTGCAATAAATAAGTTTAACTTAGATTTATGTTTTAGTATACGAATGGGCGGCGAACAGACCTAACCTTCGCCAACAACAAATAAGAAAGATTTTTTTCTGTCCAAAACTTCCATTTAAATTCAGCACATCTTTCACTAAGCCGATGTCACCAGTATATATATTTCAGTATTACCGTTAACACAATGTTTTTCACGTTTGGGTATTTTCACTAGACAAATTATTCAATTTTTCACTACTGACAGTAAACTATTCATTTTAGGTGTACTTCTAAGCAAACTATTTATTCAAAGAATCCTTCCAGACCTAAATAAATCAATCGAATTCTCACTCAAATCGTATTTTAATTTGACATTATCTTCTCTGTTTTGCACCACATGCACAATACGTAAGTTCTCGATTTTAGGTGAAAACATGCTGCATAAAAATCGACCTCATTATGCACAATACGTATCCGTGTAACCAGTACTTTTCCAGATATATCTTAGGTAGGATAATCATAGGCGGATCCAGGAATTTTCAAAGGGTTCGGACCCCCTGAACCCCCCCTTGGCTCCGCCAATGCAAAACATTCAATTAACTTCAATGTGGTCTTTAGTCATTTTCAAAATGTGGGGTGGTACTCCCACCCCGGATCCGCCAATGCGGATACTCAGCAAGCAGCCGCTGAATCATGTATACAAAATGGGCGCAACACCCAAATACCGGTCGCGTTGCTATACTGCCAAAGGAAGTAACTCTAAATGCTTCTTGCGTGAGGAGTCTATTATGTGGTAGGAATTCGCACTTGATAGAGCGAGGTACTTGGACTTGATCGTGGTATTAATTCACTCCATAAGAACAGAATGAGCCGCAATGCAAAACGAAGTTAGTGCCAGGTAAGTTTTTTCTATCTACGTTGTATTGTGTGGTTTTATTTGTTTTACAGTGGCGGTTCTGGCTGGTAACCAATGTAAACTATAACATTTGTCTCCCAGCTGATGGCCGGTGTTAACTCGCATGTAGAAACTTGTTGATTGTCACAACTATGGTGTCAGAAATCAGACTGAAATTGGAAACGACATTATATAGTTGAGGTGCTTCATCTGAGTTATGAACAAAATATAAAGATGTGGATATTTATCAATATATTTGGAAAATGAAGCCTTTTGAATAATTTTACGAAGATAGTCAAATTTATCTGTTTGATTGGCATTTGCTTGATTGGTCAAATTTAACTAAAATAAGATATCTGTTTTGAACAAGACCGGTATCTAAAATCCAATAGCTTATCAGAGTGGGCGATAACAAGTGGGTGTGGTTACACTGTTGCCAGACTATAAGTATGTATACAGTATGTGTCCTTGCTACACAGTGAAAGGATGAGAACAAAGAAACGAGAGAAATGAGAAAAGAAACCTTTATTTTCCCCTCACACATGGCCAGAGCTCCAGATAAGATTTAGCTCATGTGGGTACTGTACCCAATGTATTTTTGGAGTGGGTATTATGAATGTTAAGTGGGTATTTCATTTTCCGCTACCCACTGCTTTCAAATATGTGCTGAGTATTTCAGTCATTTTACTCACCTAAGTATTATGTCATTGAGTAAGTTAACTATATAGCAGGTATATTCTGCCTTATGTCATACCGAATCAAAACCAACTTAATATAATGAAAATGATTTCATAAAAAATCACTCATCCTGTACTGACAGTACAACACTAGTCCTATACTAACAGTACAACTTGATAGCAATCGATGTCTTTTTCATTATGCAAGCGATTTTTGTAAATATATTCTGTACGCATTTGTTTTAAACTTTTTGCGTATCTAACATTTTAAATGCGTAATTGGTACGCAACAATTATTTTTCAATGCGTAATTGGAAACTTTCTATGCGTATTTTACCCGGATACGCAGCTTATCTGGGCCTCTGCATGTCCACCAAAGAAAACAAGTAGTGGGGAACCAAACTGAGGAATATGTACACACAGAAATAGCCACTCAATGTACAAACAAGACAAGTCCTGGTAATGTCATTATGAGAACCTTCTTAGTGGAACTCCAGAACAGTAAACCTTCACGAGACCAAAATACATCACATGCATGTTGTTTGTTGCAGCCTCCATATTGACATATTGAAATAGTGGCAAGTCGCATCTATTGTGCACCCTTACATCCACGTGATTGCATGTTGCTATACCACAGTAATGTAGATGTGAAATCCTTTTTCATCTGGCCAAGAACTCGGCTCTGAGTTGAACTTGATAAATGTATTGATAATGGTGCAAGAATTTTTCCTCAGAGTACTCTTTTGTAGTCTTCATGTATACTGGTATTGATCCATATGTTTTCAGTAACTCACAATACTGACATATTTGTGTGGTACATTAAGCATTGTACATGGTTCAGTGTCAGTAATGTTTTCTGTTATCGATGTATGTTCTCACCATCCATGTTGAACTAATCGCCATACATTCTCATTGTGGTTTCCAGACAATCTCTGTGAGTATCCATTATTGTGTACACTATACGCGGTACAGGGCACATCTCATGTTGGTGTTGTACGATGCACCATTACTGATATTGTGTCACGAGAGAACATGTTGCAACATTTCATTCGCATTTGTGTGATCATAGAACTCAAATGTATCAAAATGAAGACCTACTCCCACAAGTGATCTTAGCAATAAGACGACTGCAGCTACACCTTAACATCGACTTACCCTCATCTTAGCTTAAGGTTACTTTGTGCAATATGGTTCAGATTCTATTTGATATCTCTTTAAAAACATCTGTATCTAATAAAGGTTTAAAATATGAATATATTTTGATTTATTTAATCTCATTTTGGGTGCTTTATATCAAAACTGCAGTTGAGTTGTCAACTAATCCATGGTCCCTCAGCTCAAATTCTGTCCTGACATAT